>NC_057809.1:283884320-283888362 GCF_018294505.1 Triticum aestivum
GAGCATCCCACGTTCAACCCCATGTACACTCCGACTACTCTCCAAACCCCAAGTGGACATATGACGAGACCTCAAACATACGCCATTGGACACAAGGTGAACTTGATCATCTCCAAACCATCACTTTCTACATGTGAGATATGGCTACTACCTCCAACGTGTGTTCTATGCATGATCAGGTACTTGGAGGAAAGCCACGAAGTCACCACATCCAACAGAACAGCTAGCGAGGATGCCAAGTACAAGGACCAAGAGAAGAAGTTGCGCGAAGCTACAACCACCGGACGACCGGCCCAACCCGGAGGTCCGGCCCCTGAGGACCCGAGCCGAATCTACGGACGACCGGAGCCACCGGACGTCCGACGACTCCCAGCGCCAAGACAACCACCAGACATCGGACGTCCGACACTCTCCAGCGCCCGAACGACCGACGCCGACCGGACGTCCGACACCACCTGTCCAGAGCCAGATCGCTGGACGTCCGACATGAACCAGACGACCGGACCCTCGCGAGCCACCGGACGTCCGGTACCTGTGAGACGTCCGACGCCTGTGTGCCCACCCGTTTGTTGGGCCGAAGCCACTTACCCTTTCATTCACCTAGACTATATATACTCCTCCACCTCCTCCTAGTTAGGGTCAGCGTTGTGATAGCTCATTTGAGAGATAGAGCTACGCTCATCCATATCGGATCTACTCCTTGAGAGAGACCGTGGCCCCTCTTCAGAGAAGATCCACCTTTGGATTCAAGACTCCTTTCTAAGGGAAGATCCCCTTGTGGATTCAAGATCTCCTCATGGAGAAGAACCGGCTACCTCTTGTATCGTCCGTTGTTGACTTTGGATCTTGTATCTCCCTTTGTGTTCATGGATCTAGCGCATGTGTGATCATTCTTGTTGGTTTGAGTGTTCTCTTGTGTTCCCCTCGTGATTTTCCCCTCATTTCCCTCCTCGTGTTCTTCGTGTTCCTCGTGGGATTCGCTCCTTTCATGAAAGATCGGGCTATAGGGTTCCTACCCTAGATCACATCCTCAAACTGCCCTAGCTCTTCATGAGCAGGCAAGTTGGATGCACACCCACTTAGTTTCTTTTTGAGCTTTCATATACTTATAGCTCTAGTGCATCCGTTGCATGGCAATCCCTACTCACTCACATTAATATCTATTAATGGGCATCTCCATAACCCGTTGATACGCCTAGTTGATGTGAGACTATCTTCTCCCTTTTTGTCTTCTCCACAACCACCACTCTATTCCACCTATAGTGCTATGTCCATGGCTCACGCTCATGTATTGCATGAAAACTGAAAAAAAATGAGAATGTCAAAAGTATGAAATAATTGCTTGGCTTGTCATCGGGGTTGTGCATGATTTAAATATTTTGTGTGGTGAAGATGGAGCATAGCCAGACTATATGATTTTGTAGGGATAACTTTCTTTAGCCATGTTATTTTGAGAAGACATAATTGCTTAGTTAGTATGCTTGAAGTATTATTATTTTTATGTCAATATGAACTTTTGTCTTGAATCTTTCGGATCTGAATATTCATACCACAATTAAGAAGAATTATATTAAAATTATGCCAAGTAGCACTCCGCATCAAAAATTATGTTTTTATCATTTACCTACTCGAGGACGAGCAGGAATTAAGCTTGGGGATGCATGATACGTCTCCAACGTATCTGTAATTTTTGATTGCTCCATGCTATGTTATCTACTTTTTTGGACATTATTGGGCTTTATTATCCACTTTTATATTATTTTTGGGATTACCTATTAACCGGAGGCCCAACCCAGAATTGTTGTTTTTTGCCTGTTTTAGGGTTTCGAAGAAAAGGAATATCAAACGGAGTCCAAACAGAATGAAACCTTCGAGAATGTGATTTTCTCAACAGATAAGACCTGGGAGACTTGGACCCTACGTCAAGGCACGTAACAGGAGGCCACAAGGTAGGGAGGCGCGCCCTACCCGACCAGGCGCACCCCCCACCCTCGTGGGCCCCTCGTTGCTCCACCGACATACTTCTTCCTCCTATATATATCCACGTACAGCCAAAGATCAGATGCGGAGCCAAAACCCTAATTCCACCACCGCAACTTTCTGTATCCATGAGATCCCATCTTGGGGCCTGTTCCGGAGCTCCGTCGGAGGGGGCATCGATCACGGAGGGCTTCTACATCAACACCATAGCCTCTCCGATGAAGTGTGAGTAGTTTATCTCAGACATACGGGTCGATAGTTAGTAGCTAGATGGCTTCTTCTCTCTTTTTGGATCTCAATACAATGTTCTCCCCCTCTCTTGTGGAGATCTATTCGATGTAATCTTCTTTTTGCGGTGTGTTTCTTGAGACCGATGAATTGTGGGTTTATGATCAAGTCTATCTATGAATAATATTTGAATCTTCTCATAATTCTTTTATGTATGATTGGTTATCTTTGCAAGTCTATTCGAATTATCAGTTTGGTTTGGCCTACTAGATTGATCTTTCTTGCAATGGGAGAAGTGCTTAGCTTTGGGTTCAATCTTGCGGTGTCCTTTCCCAGTGACAGTAAGGGCAGCAAGGCACGTATTGTATTGTTTCCATCAAGGATAACAAGATGGGGTTTTCATCATATTGCATGAGTCTATCCCTCTACATCATGTCAACTTGCTTAAGGCGTTACTCTGTTTTTAACTTAATACTCTAGATGCATGCTGGATAGCGGTCGATGAGTGGAGTAATAGTAGTAGATGCAGGCAGGAGTCGGTTTACTTGTCTCGGACATGATGCCTACATACATGATCATACCTAGATATTCTCATAACTATGCTCAATTTTGTCAATTGCTTGACAGTAATTTGTTCACCCATCGTAGAATACTTATTCTCTCGAGAGAAGCCACTAGTGAAACCTATGGCCCCCGGGTCTATCTCTATCATATTGTTCTCCTACTACTTTGCTATTTACTTTGCCTTTATTTTACTTTGCATCTTTATCACAAAAATACCAAAAATATTATCTTTATCATATCTATCAGATCTCACTCTCGTAAGTGGCCCTATAGGGATTGACAACCCCTATTTGCGTTGGTTGCGAGGATTTATTTGTTTTGTGCAGGTACGAGGGACTTGCGCATAGCCTCCTACTGGATTGATACCTTGGTTCTCAAAAACTGAGGGAAATACTTACGCTACTTTGCTGCATCATCCTTCCTCTTCGGGGAAAACCAACACAGTGCTGAAGAGGTAGCAGGGAGTCCGGGGGAGGCGTTTCGCTCTCCATCGTCTTTGGAAAAAGATCCCCCGAAGATGAACTCTATCGAGAAGGGCTGCGATCCGGACTACAATTTATAAGGATCGTTTATTGTCTTCGGAAGTAAGGTAGGATGTAAAATCCCAAATTTTCAATTTGGAATGTTATACATTAGATCATCAATGCATATCATATTTCTTTTGCATTTTGGTTGATCCTAGAAATTCTACGCAACTCAATGACCCATGGAGAGAGTTGGGGATTTCGATATTTTCATATTTGAGTTCTCTCGAATTTTGAGAATAGGATCATTTGGTTTTATTTATTTTATCATCAATTATTTCTACTACAAAAATATGAGAGAGGGAATAAAATGACTTTCCCAAAATAAAGAAATATTGAGGATTTAATAATAAAATCAAATAAGATTTTATTTCGGAGTTTTTTTGGTGTTTTATTTGAATTAGGAAAAAAAGTGAGTTTTTCAAAATTGCTTTTAGGTCCCAAATGAATGTTCACCTTGTGAGGCTTGATTTTAGAAGCCCGTGAAAATTTATTTTGGAATTTTTGGAGTCCGTTTAGTATTTCTTTTTCTTTTTCTTCCGAGCGGAATATTTTAAAAAAAACCGCGCCCGACTGGCCAAGGGCCCAGCCGAGCCAGGCCAGCCCAGCCGCCGCCGCCTCCTGCTCGAGCAGCCGCCGGACTCGGGAGGAGTCCGAGCCGGAGCCGCCTCGCCGCCGCCCGACCCCCTCCCCAAGGCAGCACCCCCCTTCTCTTAAATACCAAGCCACCCCGCCGCCCTCACCTC
>NC_057809.1:283888795-283896889 GCF_018294505.1 Triticum aestivum
CCGCCTGCCGCACGCCGCCGCCGCCACCGCCGCTACCGCTACCGAGCTGCCCCGCCGCCCCGCATAGCCGCCGCCGCCGCTGGAGCCCCGCCCCGCCCGCCGGAGTACCTCGCCGGAGGTATAGCCGCCACTGTTCGCCGTTCGGTTTTTTTTAAGAAACCGCCTCGGTTTTTTTCGAAACCCTAGATCGGTTTATTTCTCTGGTTTACTTAATTAGTGAACGTTCACCGATTCGTTCCCTTTAACGAACGCGTTCATCGTTTAGTTTCAGATAACGAACGTTCGTTCGTTAATCTGTTCTTCATTTTTCTTTTCTCGGATTAAATCCGCGATTTTTCTGATCGCGATTTCTGATCCGATTTTCGTTTTAGTTAACTTTTCGCTCGTTTATCAGAATCAGGCGATTCAAGCGCCTAGGGATTCGTCTCGAACCCCTCTATCCGTTTAACCAACCTAAACAAGATTTTCTACTATAAAAATTGCCCTAGATCCAGATTGCTAGAATGAAGTTGTTTTCTTTCGCCGTTTGACTTTCGTTGCTTCGTTCGATTTGATTCTTTTGCCAACCGGAGTTCTTAAGTTGAACCTTCTGGTTAGATCTCTTATTCGAGTTTTACCTGTGCATTAGATGAGTGCTTATTGTATGCTCCTTTGTTTGTTTGCGATAGAATATCTGGAGTGCGCCGCCTGTTACTTCGAATCGCTAGGTTTCCCGGATCATCAGCAAGGCAAGTAACACTTTGATCATACTTTTTCTACTACCCAGTTTTATTGCATTAGATCAATCCTCACACATTGCATGATTAGGATCTAATTAAATTGTGGGATGGGAAGTAGATGAGGTAGTACCTATTACCAGTTTATTTTCAAACCTTTGGGAGTTACTTCTACGTTTTCTTATCATGCCATGCTATGCTAGTAGACGTGGATTGGGTGAGTGAAATCCATTGACAGATGTGAGATTGATAATTAATGGTTTATCTAAGGTGGCAACTTAAACACACATCTGGGTGGATTGAGGCACCTGGATATTCCAGGACTTGCCTGTTTTTCTTTTGGACCGCCACCCAGGCTCAAACGGATCATAAGACTATTCATACTAGAAACTTCCGTGTGCAGCCACAAGCTATTATGGGCTCTAGCATAGTTGTCTAAGTTGTGCGAACTCTTACAGTTGTAGACTAGTAGATGTAGGGGATATAGGTGGTATGGTCTACCCGATCGTAAGGTGCTAGTGCTTCTGAAAGAATATGTCTCGGTCATCCGTCTTCTCAAACACCCTGTAGTGCGAGAAACCAAACGGAGGCGATCGAGTCTTGTGGGGAAAAGTGCGCAAACCTCTGCAGAGTGTAACAAACTAATCATGATTAGCCGTGTCCCCGGTTATGGACATTTTGAGTATCTAGCACTGGATTATCATGTGAATCTCAACATGTTACTCTAAATTAATTTTGTTGGGTTATGTTTAATGATGATGCTTAATTGGGATTGAGAATGCTGTCAACCATTCTCAATGTTTAACAACTACCATGATAGTTAAATAAATTTTATTCCTTTGAAGTCGGGAAAAATTGGCTTTACGCAAAAACTGTAACCATAGAGCTTTCCACTAGACAAATATGCATATAGTATAGCTGTTGCATTCCATTACTCTCTATGTGTTACCTTGCCAGCATATTCCATGTGCTAACCCGTTTTCGGGCTGCAACGTTTTGCAGACTTTTCAGACGATGATTAAGGAGTTTAGGTTGTGGTTCTATACTCAGTGATGCCGTTGGAGTTGATGGACTCACTTATCTTCCAAGCCTTCCGCTGTTATCGTTATTAGATGGCCTTAAGCCATATTTATTGTAATATTTTCTCTTTTGAGACGCTCGATGTAATAAGTGTGTGATTGCTACTCTGCTATAAATCCTCCGAGTACTGTGTGGTGTCAGCATTACTAATCCAGGGATGACACCAGAGCACAGAGATCAGACTGTTTGAGGTCTGGTCGCTATAGAGATGGTATCAGAGCACACGCTGACTGTAGGACACGACCGCTAAGTTAAAAGACCTAGATCACTACTCACTCTCTTCTTCTCTGACTCCTCATCTTTTCTACTCTTTAGGATGATGGATGCAAGGAACAAGTTCACACAACCGGATGAAGATACACCCTTTGGACGCCACTTGAAGGAAGTTACTAGATACCTGAATATAGGAGTACCAAGCTTCACGGGAACCTACAATGCCACTTTACCTGAAGAAGAGCGCTGGATGATTCAAGTTCAAGTTCCAGGAAGGACATTCATGCCAGTCACTGAACCCATAGAGTTTTCTTTTGATGCACCAACTTGGAGTCTAGGAAAGAGCATGGCAGCTCACATAGCCATGTGACGCATTGGAGAAGTCTACCACAAGGATCTCAAAGATACTATCTACCAGATTTGTGGGCGCCGAGATGAACACTGGGAGATGATCAGTACCAGGAAGGATAGATCAATCGCAGCTTTTATCCAGGAATTAAACCAGCACATTCGACGACAGGAGAACCAGATGTGTGCCGACATGATAGATCTGAAGAAGGCTAAGACTAGAATCAAGGAACTGGAGGAAGAACTCAAGGCTACACGTGAATATTATGAAGAAGAAATTGAAGTATTGGTGGAGAAGAATGACGACCTGATCCAGAAGATTGGAATATTTATGGGAGGCCCGACACCAGTAGATGAAGACGAAGAACCCAAGGAGATTAGCCCGGAAGACTACATCATCATCAACGGCACCGACTCGGAACCAGATAGTAGCGATGATGACTATGTTGATGAAGCTAGAGCAGATATTATGGAGTCAACGACCGAAGAATATTTCTAGTAGACCACCTCATTAGTAGTAGTAGTCCACCATGTAAATATAGTACCCGAGCACTTTTGCGATAGTTAGATCGATTGTATGCCCTTGTTTGATTGAATGAAGTGAATTGTTTGCTTTTGCCTCATGTGCATATGGGTAGTGTTTTCTCTTTAGACCCCCTCTGTTCTTACATCTCATCTTTTCTAAACCCTCAGATGCCTCCGAGACGTGACCCCGGATTTGCCTTTCCACCGGAGCTCACCCAGTTGATCCAGCAGCAGAACACATTGATGCAGTTGCTAGTCCAGAATCAGAATCAGGGGAACAACAACAATAACCCACCACCACCACGACCACCTGTTGACCACTTAGCCCGTTTTCTTAGGCTGAATTCGCCGGTGTTTTCCAGTAGCACCAAGCTGATAGTAGCAGATGATTGGCTCCGCAAGACAGCTAGGGATTTGACCACAGCAGGATGCACAGATGCGGAGAAGGTGAAGTTTGCCGCACATCAGCTAGAAGGACCCGCATCATCATGGTGGGAGAATTTCACAGCCACTTTCCCAGTCGACACTCTCACATGGGACCAGTTTCAGCAGGCTTTCCGTACTGCCCATGTTTCAGTAGGAGCTATGGCCATGAAGAAGCGTGAGTTTCGTAACTTGCGCCAAGGAGGACGGACAGTTGGCCAGTATGTGGAGGAATTTAGGAAGTTAGCATGTTATGCCCCAGATGACGTCGCTACGGATGCAACTAAGCAGGAGAAGTTTCTAGAAGGACTGAATGATGAGTTGAGCATGCAGTTGATGGTAGCCACCTTCAACAACTACCAGGAGTGGGTAGATCGTGCCCTTATGATTGAAGGGAAGCAGCGGCAAATTGAGAATCGCAAGAGGAAGTATGGACAAGGAAAGTACAATTCAGGAGCTCAGCAGAAGCCACGTTTTACCCCTATACCAGGAGGGCATTTTCAGCATACCCATGGAGGAGGTAGCTCGCACAATCACAATGGCACCAAGAATGGTAATGGGAATGGAGGATGCAACGGCCAGAACCGCACCAACACCTCGACCCCAGCCAAGAAGGACCTAAGCCAAGTCACTTGCTATAAGTGTTCGAAGACCGGACATTATGCCAATGAATGTCCTGAAGGCCAAAATGGCAATGGAGGTTCTGGGAAGAAGCCGAACCCTTTCAATAGGGGACAGGTGAACCACGTTAGCGTGGAGGAGGTTGAAGCTCAGCCCGATGCAGTAATAGGTAAGTTTTTGGTTAAGTCATTTACTGTACTCGTTCTTTTTGATACTGGAGCATCGCATTCATATATCTCAAGGGGATTTGTGGATAAATATAACCTACCAACCCAAGCCCTTAGGTCACCCATGTTAGTAACCTCGCCCGGAGCAGAGTATGTGTCTAGTCTATGGTGTGATCGGTTACCATTAAGTATTAGTAACTATGTTTTTCCCTCAGACCTAATAGTATTGGAATCTCAAGGATTGGATGTGATATTAGGCATGGATTGGTTATCAAGGTATGAAGGGAATATTGAGTGTGCTAGTAAGTCAATTTTGCTTACCACCCCAGAAGGGAGAAGGATCAAGTATGTATCCCGACATGTGCCAAAGAGGACTCGAGTAAATTACCTAACAGGAGTTGTGCAAGAGGAAGTACCAGTGGTAAGGGATTTCCCTGATGTATTTCCAGAAGAGTTGCCAGGCATGCCCCCGGATAGAGATATTGAATTTTTGATTGAGCTATTGCCAGGCACAGGGCCAATATCAAAGAGACCATATAGGATGCCAGCAAAGGATTTGGTGGAAATTAAGAAGCAAATTAAGGAGTTACCGGATAAGGGATATATTCGCCCAAGTTCTTCACCTTTGGGATCGCCAGTACTTCTAGTGGAGAAGAAGGATGGATCGTTAAGGATGGTTGTTGATTATCGAGGATTGAATGAAGTAATGATCAAGAACAAGTACCCACTACCAATGATCAATGATCTGTTTGATCGATTACAAGGAGCGAAGGTATTTTCCAAGATCGGTCTGCGATCAGGATACCACCAATTGAAGATTCGAGAACAGGATATTCCGAAGACAGCTTTTACTACCAGGTATGGGTTGTATGAGTACACCGTTATGTCATTTGGTCTGACTAACGCACCTGCCTATTTTATGAACATGATGAACAAAGTGTTTATGGAGTTTTTGGATAAGTTCGTCGTAGTGTTCATTGATGATATCCTGGTTTATTCGAAGAATGAAGAGGAGCATAAGGAGCATTTGCGTTTGGTACTTGGAAAGCTCATAGAACACCAATTATATGCCAAGTTAAGCAAATGTGAGTTTTGGTTGAAGGAAGTAGGATTCCTCGGACACGTTATATCCGGAGAAGGTATAGTAGTAGATCCCGCTAAAGTTGAAACCATGACCAAGTGGGAAGCCCCAACAACAGTTGGAGAGATCCGGAGTTTTCTTGGACTCATAGGATACTACCGGAGATTTATTGAGAATTTCTCAAAGATTGCGAAGCCTATGACTGAATTGTTAAAGAAAGATACCAAGTTCATCTGGACAGAGGAGTGTGAGGCTAGTTTTCAGGAGTTGAAGAAACGCTTGGTTACCTCACCAGTGTTGATTTTGCCAGACCAGACCAAAGATTATGAGGTGTACTGCGACGCTTCACGTCGAGGACTTGGAGCAGTGCTTATGCAGGAAGGGAGAGTTGTTTCATATGCCTCAAGACAACTGAAGCCTCATGAGTTGAATTATGCCACGCATGATTTGGAGTTAGCAGCCGTAGTGCATGCGTTGAAAACATGGAGACATTTTCTCATTGGTAATCATTGTGAGGTGTACACGGATCATAAGAGTTTGAAGTATATTTTCACCCAGAAGGAGTTGAATCTCAGACAAAGGAGATGGCTGGAGCTTATCAAGGATTATGATATGAGATTGCATTATCACCCTGGAAAGGCTAATGTAGTAGCTGACGCATTAAGCCGCAAGAGCCATGTCAATACATTAATGACGGGAGAAATACCCAAGGAGTTAGCAGAAAATCTTCGTGAACTATGTTTGGAAATAGTTTTGAGAAGCTATGTAGCAACATTGGAGATTCACTCAACTTTGATGGATAGAATCAGAGAAGCTCAGAAAGCTGACAAAGAGATTGCCGTTATAAAAGAGAAACTGAGCAAAGGAAAAGCTAAAGGATTTCGTGAGGATGAGCACGACACCCTATGGTTTGAAGACCGTGTTTACGTGCCCAATGACCCGGAGATCAGGAAGTTGATTTTGCAAGAGGCACACGATTCACCATATTCAATTCATCCAGGAAATACCAAGATGTATCTGGATTTGAAGGATATTTTCTGGTGGACCGAAATGAAGAAGGATATAGCGGAGTATGTAGCAGTTTGTGATGTATGCCAGAGAGTAAAAGCAGAGCATCAGAAGCCAGCAGGATTGTTACAACCATTGCCGATACCCGAATGGAAGTGGGATAAGCTAGGCATGGATTTTATCACGGGATTGCCCAGGACTCGTTCAGGCTATGACTCAATTTGGGTTGTAGTTGATCGATTGACGAAAGTAGCTCATTTCATCCCAGTAAAGACCACTTACACCAGTGCTAAGTTGGCAAAGATATACATGACCAGGATCGTATGTCTGCATGGAGTTCCAAGGAGTATCGTATTAGATAGAGGAACCCAGTTTACCTCAAAGCTCTGGAAGCAGTTGCATGAAACTTTGGGTACCAGGCTAGAATTCAGCATAGCTTTTCATCCACAGACAGATGGACAAACCGAGAGGGTAAATCAGATTTTGGAGGATATGCTGAGAGCTTGTGCGCTAGATTATGGATCTAGTTGGGACGACAATTTGCCATATGCAGAGTTCTCTTACAACAACAGTTACCAAACCAGTTTAAAGATGGCCCCTTTCGAAGCCTTGTATGGAAGGAGGTGCAGGACACCGTTGTCATGGGACGAAGTGGGAGACCGTTAGTTGTTTGGTCCTGACTTGATTAAAGAGTATGAACAGAAGGTGAAGTTGATTCGCGATAGGCTCAAGGTAGCCCAGTCCAGACAGAAGAGTTATGCAGATTCTAAACGCATGGAGACAGTTTACGAAGTTGGAGATAGAGCTTATCTTCGAGTATCCCCACTTCGGGGAACAAAACGTTTTGGAGTTAAAGGAAAGTTAGCACCACGATTTGTAGGACCATATCGAGTATTGGAACGTATGGGGGAAGTAGCCTAGAAGTTGGAATTGCCCAAAGGATTGTCAGGAGTACATGACGTGTTCCACGTTTCTCAGCTGAAGAAATGTCACGCAGAGATGGCTGACATCCCGTTGAGAGATACAGTGCCGTTGGAAACTATTCAGTTGGATAACAATTTGACCTACGAGGAGAAGCCTGTTAAGATCCTCGAGTTTGCCAACCGAGTTACTTGTAGCAAGGTTATCAAGTTTTGCACAGTCCAGTGGGGCCACCACTCAGAGGATGAAGCCACCACTCAAGGACCACCCTCACCTATTTTCTAGCCAACCCGAATCTCGAGGGCGAGATTCATCTTAAGGGGGGTAGGTTTGTAACATCCTAAAATTTCAATTTGGAATGTTATACATTACATCATCAATGCATATCATATTTCTTTTGCATTTTGGTTGATCCTAGAAATTCTACGCAACTCAATGACCCATGGAGAGAGTTGGGGATTTTGATATTTTCATATTTGAGTTCTCTCAAATTTTGAGAATAGGATCATTTGGTTTTATTTATTTTATCATCAATTATTTCTACTACAAAAATATGAGAGAGGGAATAAAATGACTTTCCCAAAATAAAGAAATATTGAGGATTTAATAATAAAATCAAATAAGATTTTATTTCGGAGTTTTTTTGGTGTTTTATTTGAATTAGGAAAAAAAGTGCATTTTTCAAAATTGCTTTTAGGTCCCAAATAAATGTTCACCTTGTGAGGCTTGATTTTAGAAGCCCGTGAATATTTATTTCAGAATTTTTGGAGTCCGTTTAGTATTTCTTTTTCTTTTTCTTCCGAGCGGAATATTAAGAAAAACCGCGCCCGACTGGGCCAAGGGCCCAGCCGAGCCAGGCCGGCCTAGCCGCCGCCGCCTCCCGCTCGAGCAGCCGCCGGACTCGGGAGGAGTCCGAGCCGGAGCCACCTCGCCACCGCCCGATCCCCTCCCTATGGCAGCACCCCCCTTCTCTTAAATACCAAGCCACCCC
>NC_057809.1:285770460-285773476 GCF_018294505.1 Triticum aestivum
GGGGGATGTTCGGATGATCCGGGTGAAGGTCCGGATGATCCGGGCAAGTCAATCCGCTCGGGATTTGCTCTCGGAGACGAATTTTTGGGCGGAAATGGGGGATTTTCGGGGCAAATTTGAGGAGATTTTGTGGATGGAAGGTGGGGAAACTTGGAGAGATGCTAGATCCACTCGAAACCAAGCAAATCCATGGATCAAAATCACAAAACATCTTCAAAACCAACAAATCACAAAAAAATTGGGGCTATTTTTGGTGGGGATTTTTGAATTTAGGACCAAATCAAGCAAAAGAAGGCTAGACAACGGTGGGGGAGGCTCCGAAATCGTGATCAACGTGGCTCTAATACCAAGATAATGTAGGGTAGAACCCTAACGGCCTAATCTTTCACGAAAGGAGCGGATCCCGTCCAAGAACGCGAAGAACACGAGGGGAAGACGAGGGAAAACACAAGAGGAAACACGAGAGAATCACTCAACCAACAAGAATAGATCACACATGCGCTAGATCGATGAACACAAAGGTGAGATACAAGATCCAACGTCAACAACAGACGATACAAAGGTAGCCGGTCTTCTCCTTGAGGAGGTCTTGAATCCACGGGGGGATCTTCCCTTAGAAAGGGGGCTTGAATCCAAAGGGATCTTCTCCGAAGAGGCCGCAGTCTCTCGCACGAAGGAGATCCAAATATGGATGAGCGTAGCTCTATCTCTCAAATGAGCTATCACAATGCTAACCCTCGAAAGGAGGTGGAGGAGGTCTATTTATAGTCTAGTGGGCGAAACGGTAAGTGAGGAGCGAAGGGGTACACGGGCCTCGGCCCAAGTCACGCGCGCAGGCAGGGTCCGGATGATCCGGATGGTGGACCGGATGATCCGTGTGTCGGGGGTCCGGATGATCCGGGTGGCTGTCCGGATGATCCGGCTTCGTCGAGCAGGCTTCGGGTGTCTTCGGGCACGTTAGTCGGATCGTCCGGGTGGTCGTCCGGATCGTCCGGGCTTGGTCCGGATCGTCCGGCTGGGGGTCCAGATGATCCGGGCAAGTCCTGTCTTGTCCGTTCTTCTTCTTCCTTCTCCTCTTCCATGCTTGGCCTTGGTCCTTGGATCCTCCATGGTCATCTCGGTTGTACCTGAGTATATGCAATGTCCATGCATGAGGCAGTAACCATGTCTCATATGTGGAAAGTGACGGTTCGAAGAGGAGTGAGTTCGCCTTTTGTCCAATGGCGTATGGTCGAGGTCTTATCGTATGTCCTTTTGGGGCTTGGGGAGTAGTCGAAGTGTACATGGGGATGATCGTGGGATGCACCGCATCAGCATGCCATCATCTCCATGCTTGAACTTGCTCCAAGGTTCATCTTTCTTGTCCAAGCTAGGCCCTTCATTTGTAAGCAAAACAAATGTATCCAATTTAGGCAGCATCATATTCTCATGAACATTAGAATCGTTACCAAGAAACGGAAGTACCTGATAATTCAATTGGCATGCGCGAGCTCTAGTAATTGGTCCAGTATGTATAGCAGCAGGGGCTGTGGGTGTAACAATGGTATTGATGTCCTCATCATCCTCCCCTTCTTGAAATGAAGTCATCCTCGACAAAAGCTCATCCTCCTCACCCAAATAAGGCTTCAAATCTGCAATGTTAAAAGTGTGACTAACCCCAAAATCTGCAGGCAGCTCAAGTTTACATGCATTATCATTTATTTTCTCTAACACCTTAAAAGGACCATCAGCACGTGGCATTAGCTTTGATTTGCGCAAATTAGGAAATATATCCTTGCGCAAATGTAACCAAACAAGATCTCCAGGTGCAAACACAACATGTTTTCTACCCTTATCTCTAGCAAGTTTATATTTAGCATTCATACGCTCAATGTTTTCCTTAGTTAACTCGTGCATTTTTAAAATCAATTCAGCATGTTCTTTAGCATCAAAATTAACCTTCTCCGAAGATGGAAGAGGCAACAAATCAATAGGTGCACGAGGTAGGAAACCATACACAATTTCAAAAGGGCACATCTTAGTAGTAGAATGCAATGAATGCTTATAAGCAAATTCAATATGAGGCAAGCATTCTTCCCACATTTTCTTATTATTCTTCAAAACAACCCTAAGCATAGTAGACAATGTTCTATTGACTACTTCAGTTTGTCCATCAGTTTGGGGGTGGCAAGTAGTACTATAAAGCAGTTTAGTCCCAAACTTAGCCCATAAACATCTCCAAAAGTGGCTAAGAAATTTAGTATCACGATCAGAAACAATAGTATTTGGCACACCATGCAAGTGAATAATTTCACGAAAGAACAAATCAGCAACATTAACAACATCATCGCTTTTATGACATGGTATAAAGTGTGCCATTTTCGAGAACCTATCCATGACAACAAATATGCTATCCCTCCCCTTCTTTGTTCGAGGTAAACCTAAAACAAAGTCCATAGATATATCCTTGTAACGCCCCAGATGTAACTTTCCCCATTTGTACTCCAACTCTTGCCGTCTCCGGCGCTAAGTTATATTTATCTCTCGGGTTGGGTCTTTGTCTCCGTGTGTTGTTTTTCTTTTTCGTGCATCTCTTATCATGTCGTCACGTGCATTGCATTTGCATACATGTTCATCTCATGCATTCGAGCATTTTCCCCGTTGTCCGTTTTGCATTCCGGCGTTTCGTTCTCCTCCGGTGGTCATTTCTACCTTTCTTTCTTGTGTGGGGTTTAAACATTTCCGGATTGGACCGAGTCTTGCCAAGCGGCCTTGGTTTACTACCGGTAGACCGCCTGTCAAGTTTCGGGTCATTTGGACTTCGTTTGATACTCCAACGGTTAACCGAGGGACCGAAAAGGCCTCGTGTGTGTTGCAGCCCAACACCCCCCAAATTTGGCCCAAAACCCACCAAACTCTGCTCCATGTCCTAGAGCGTTCGATCACGATCGTGTGGGCGAAAACCGCACCTCATTTGGACTCTCCTAGCTCCCTCTATGCCTATTTATACCCCCCTCCATTCGGATCTCTTCTTCCC
>NC_057809.1:285773830-285783148 GCF_018294505.1 Triticum aestivum
CCGCGCCGCGCGCCACCGCCCCGGCGACCACCGGATCCGCCCCGGCCGGCCTCCTCCCGCGTCTCCGGCGGCCAAGTTCCGGCCAGCTACAGTGTCTCCGGCGCCGCCTCGGGAAGCGTGCCGATCCAGATCTGGATCTGGGCTAGGTTGACCTCTCCCCGAAACCCTAATCTCCCAGATTTTAGTGCTATCTTTGACTGCTTGTATCTCCGCAACCGTAGCTCCGTTTTGGGCGTATGATATGTCAAAATCTTCGTCTCGACATGTACATCATTTCATTCCATTGCATCATTTGCAGTTGAGGTCATCTTGATACCCAAAATGCTGGTAGAAGGAGGCTTCGTGAGTTAAATTGCAGATTCGTTAGTTCATCATGCACTTTTGTCATTTTTGTCATATTTAATTCGTGCATGATATGCCTGTGCCCCTTTGGGATGAATTGTGAAGTATCTTGTCTTCTTTCCAGAGGTGCCACCCATGCATTTTTAGGATGTGTGTGTTGTCTTGTGCAAGCTTGCGAAGAGAGGTACCTGAGATTGCAGATTTCAGGGACTTAGTGATTTTCGCTAAGTCTGGGATATTTTAGTTCATGATGCTATATGTCCAGCTTGTTTCCTAATGATCCGTGCCTCTTTTGAGGATGATCAGTAAGGGAGTTTTGATATTTATGTCATGCTCTACCCATCCATGTCTTTGTTGGCATTTGTGGAGTGCTCTAGGTTGACTCAATCGAGCTCAACTTTTGCTTCGTTGTTAATCTGGGCAGATCGTCAACTTGTTTGCGATTTCGCCGATGCTACCGTTAGTGTTCCATGCATGATATGCCTTCGTTCTTGCCATGTGTAGCTAGCACTTTGTGCCTTCTTGCTGGTTATATGCTTTCCTTGCCATGACTTGCACCGTAGTGAGTGCATCGAGCTCGTTTACATGCCTTCGTGAGTTAAATTTCAGCATGTCTCAGTTTTCACAAAGTCTGAAAACTGATTGTGTTCGAGCGATGTTCGTGAGCTCGGTAGAGTATTTTGTGAACCCTTTTGGCCCCAGGTCACTTTGGGTGTTTTATTAAGCTTGTTGAGTAGCCCCATGCCATGTTCTTACTTGTCATGTTCAGGTTTTCTATCATGTTGTTTTGCTGCTCCGAAGAGAGCATCGTGATCTGAAATTTCACACTAGTGTTAATTTCACTAAGTCTGAAATCTGTTTTGCATTTGCGTTTTAGCCATGCGTGTTTGAACCTCTTAATGGATGAATTTGCCTATGGCTCAGTGCTAGTGTTTTGTCAACCATCTTGTGTAAATCACTGCCATGTATTTTGTTTTCATGTTTGGTGGCTGTAGCATGTTCATTTCATTGCATTTAGATGCCTACTTGCTGTAAATCGCAGACCGGTGTCATATCTTAAAACGCTTGCCATTTCTAAACCGTAGCTCCGATTCCTTTGATCTTTATATCGTTTTCAAGCGATTTCATCCCCTCTATCCAGTGGCATACTTGGTTTTCCAAGTTGATGCCAGGTTCATGCATTTCCTGTCCTATCTTGCATTTTGCATCCCGCATCGCATCCCGCATAGCATATCATCATTTCATCATATTGCTTGGTCTTGCCCGTGGTTGATTGTATCCTTGTTGCTTGTTTGTCTTGTGGGTAGAGCCGGGAGATGAGTTTGCTACCGAGGAGCCCGTTGAGTTTGCTTGTGAGGATCCAGTCAACTCTGACAACTGTGCAGGCAAGATGATCATACCCTCGAAATCACTACTATCTTTGCTATGCTAGTTTGCTCGCTCTTTTGCTTTGCCACTGCTACGATGCCTACCTTTTGCTTGTCAGCCTCCCAATTACCATGTTGAACCCCTAACCCACCATTGTCCTAGCAAACCGTTGATTGGCTATGTTACCGCTTTGCTCAGCCCCTCTTATAGTGTTGTTAGCTGCAGGTGAAGATTGGAGCCGTTCCTTGTTGGAGCTTTTATTTACTTGTTGGGATACCATTATTTTTTGCTATGTTATCTTAATGCATCTATATACTTGGTAAAGGGTGGAAGGCTCGGCCTCTCGCCTAGTGTTTTGTTCCACTCTTGCCGCCCTAGTTTTCGTCATATCGGTGTTATGTTCCCGGATTGTTGCGTCCCTTACGCGGTTGGGTTATAATGGGAACCCCTTGATAGTTCGCCTTGATTAAAGCTTTTCCAGCAATGCCCAACATTGGTTTTACCATTTGCCACCTAGCCTCTTTTTCCCTTGGGTTTCCGGAGCCCGAGGATCATCTTATTTTACCCCCCCCCCCCGGGCCAGTGCTCCTCTGAGTGTTGGTCCACCTGTCAGCTACCGGTGGCTACCAGGGGCAACTCTGGGCTGGCCTACCCATACCTAAGACAATCTGAGTGTGCCCTGAGAAAGAGATATGTGCAGCTCCTATCGGGATTTGTCGGCACATTCGGGCGGTGTTGCTGGTCTTGTTTTAACCTGTCGAAGTGTCTTGAGTTACCGAGATACCGAGTCTGATCGGAACGTCTTGGGAGGAGGTCTATTCCTTCGTTGACCGTGAGAGCTTGTCATGGGCTAAGTTGGGACTCCCCTGCAGGGATTGAACTTTCGAAAGCCGTGCCCGCGGTTATGGGCAGATGGGAATTTGTTAATGTCCGGTTGTAGATTACTTGAACTAAACTTAATTAAAAAATGAATCAACCGTGTGTGTTACCGTGATGGCCCCTTCTCGGCGGAGTCCGGGAAGTGGACACGGTGTTGGAGTTATGCTTGCGCAGGATGTTCCTTTAGCTTCTCGCTCGTGCTTCGCTTTCTCTTCTCGCTCTCTTTTGCGTATAAGTTAGCCACCACATATGCTAGTCGCTTGCTGCAGCTCCACATATATTTTGCCTTATCCATTCCTATGAGCTTAAATAGTCTTGATCGCGTGGGTGTGAGATTGCTGAGTCCCTGTGGCTCACAGATACTACAACTCCAGATGCAGGTCCAGGTGATTCCGCTCCAGGTGACGATTACGAGCTCAAGTGGGAGTTCGACGAGGACTCTCAGCGTTACTATGTGTCTTTTCCGGATGATCAGTAGTGGTGCCTAGTTGGGGTTATCAATTCAGGACCTTGTCGCATGTTGGGGGTCTTTTTTCTATTTTGGCGCCGTAGTCGGGCCATGAGTGCTTGTTTGATGGATGTTATTTATGTACTCTGATGTGACGTGGCGAGTGTAAGCCAACTATGTTATCTCCCCCTTTTATTATATATTACATGGGATGTTGTAATGATTGCCTGACTTGCGACATTGCTTTCAATGCGGTTATGCCTCTAAGTCGTGCCTCGACACGTGGGAGCTATAGCCGCATCGAGGGCGTTACAAGTTGGTAATCAGAGCCTTCCCCGACCTTAGGAGCCCCTTTGCTTGATCGTTTTTAGCAGCCGAGTTGTGTCTAAAAAAATGTTTTGAGTCCTTAGGAATTATATATCGGAGAGCTTAGGAATTCTTTTTACTTCTCAGCCTCCTCATCGCTCTGGTAAGGCATCCTGACGTAGAGTTTTGACTCTTCTCTTCTCAAATTTCACTTAAATTTTTTTTTAGGATCACGCGAGTATCTTGGTTTTGTTCCGATGGTTTTGTGACGAGAACATTGTTCTTGGTGCCTCCTGTCTTTAGGGGTTGTGGCAGTGTCCCGGGGAGTTGAGCTCCGAGGTGTTGTCGTCACAATTTTATTGTTGCAATTCTGGTATACTTGAGATATGTTCGCCGACATCGAAAATCTCTTTTATGCAGTTCGTTGGTGAGATAACCTCGACGCCACCCAGTACTGGGGCGGGAGTTCGGGAGTATCGCCATAACTTGTATAACGGATGCTTTTCGAAGGTTGAGGTAGATGGTTTCTGAAGTTTTCCTGGTTATGTGTTGAAGGATGGATACAGCTGGATGTAGGATTTGCTAGTTTGGGTGAGATATTGTGCTTCCCCTGTATCCCCAACACCTGATTGCATAACCGGAACGGTTCGGGAGTTTCATAGGTGGGAATTCTAGTAGCTCTAGTTCTTCTTCCACGGATATTGGTTTGAGATTGGGATTTCTTACCGATTATTCGTTCTTGATCCGTACCTTGTTGATTTATTTCTCTACCTTAATTCTTCGTGGCTTCTCAATTTATGGATATGTGACCATTTGAAGAGGAATGCATTCGTTCATTTTGTTCGGATGTGAAGACTATATGTTGCAATTTTCATTCCGTTGGATTCAGCTTCTATATTGTTGTCTATCTATGTGCTAATGGTGGTCAACCTCTTCAGGATGGCTCCTCCAACGCGCACGACTCCGAATCCTAATCCGCCTCCACCTCCGCCCCCTCCGGAAGCATGGCAAGCTGTGATGGCCGCTACTAATGCAAACACACAGTTGATCATGCAAATCCTTCAAGAGCGCAATCAAGGCAGTCAAGGGAATCAAGGCCATAATCAGCACCACTTTGCTACTCTGAACCAGTTCCTTGCTAATGGCCCAAAGACGTTCAGCGGTTGTGTTGAGGCTACCGATGCTGACGATTGGCTAGTGGATCTGGGCAAGCATTTTGAATGCAGCAACGTCAGGCCTGAAGATTTCGTCAAGTTCGCTTCTTTCCAGCTCAAAGATCAGGCTGCAGAGTGGTTCCAGCAGTACAAGGATTCCAGAGGTGGACGTGTTATCACTTGGGACGATTTCCGTCAAGATTTCCACGGTCATCACATCCCTCAAAGTGTGGTTGAGAGTAAGCGTTAGGAATTCCGCAATCTGAAGCAAGGCTCTTTGTCTGTCTATGACTACAACAAGTTGTTCCAGAAGCTCGCCCGTTTTGCCAAGCAGGATGTTCCTGACGAGAAGAGCATGATCTATCAGTTCAGGGGTGGTCTTCGTGAGGAAATTCAGCTCGCTCTTGTCCTCTTTGAGCCGTTGAGATACGATGAGTTCTACAACATGGCACTGAAGCAAGAGGCTGCTCAGATGAGATGTGATGCTTCCAGGAAGCGTGCCAGAGATGTTACTCCGTCTTCCTCTACTCAAGTGGTCAAGCAACAGAAGTATTGGCTTCCTCCTCCTCCGTTCCGTCAGCCGTATCAGCAGAAGAGCAAAGGTGGCAGTGGTTTCTCCCACCCACCCAACCCAGGCTTTCAGAACAAATCTTCGTCTCAAGCGCCAAGATCGAGTGCTCCGTATCACCGTCCGCTTTCAGAGGTCACGTGCAACAAGTGCCAACAGAAGGGTCACTATGCCAACAAGTGTACCAACCAGAGGCGTCTTCCTCCTCCTCCTCCTGTCAGATCGGCAAGTACAGCTGTGGTCAAGCATAACCCCAAGTCCGCCAAGGTCAACTTGATGAATGCAGCTCAGGCAGAGGACTCGTCAGATGTGATCATGGGTAACCTTCCTGTTTATGATATTCCTGCAAATGTTCTTTTTGACACGGGTGCATCGCATTGTTTCATCTCGAGACTATTTTTCATCTAAGCATGGGTTGCCTTCACAAATTTTGCCTAGTCCTTTAGCAGTTGTCTCTCCCGGTAAGCGCATGCAGGCTAACTCCATCGTTCCGGATGTTTCTATCACTATGGGTGACTACAAGTTCTTGGCTTCTCCTACGGTTCTTGGCAACTCGGATATCGATCTTATTCTCGGGATGGACTGGCTCTCTAAGCATAGAGCTCAGCTTGATTGTGCAGCCAGGCAGATTCAACTGACTCATTCGTCTGAGGATGTCATTGTCTTTGCCGCTCGGGATAATACCATCCGGTTGTTTTCTCTCAATGAGAAGGGTGAATTGGATGCTATTTCGCAGATTCCGGTTGTTTGTGAGTATCAAGACGTCTTTCCAGAAGAGCTTCCAGGGATGCCTCCAAACCGGCCGGTTGAATTTGTTATTGAACTTGAGCCCGGTACGGAACCTGTGTGCAAACGTCCCTACAAGCTCGGCCCCGAAGAGTTGAAGGAGTTGAAGAAACAACTCGATGAGCAAGAAAGATTGGGTCTCATCCGGCCTAGTACTTCTCCGTGGGGTTGTGGTGTTCTTTTTGTGAAGAAGAAAGATGGATCGAGTCGACTTTGTGTTGATTACCGTCCAGTAAACAAGAAAACCATCAAGAACAAATACCCACTTCCCAACATCAATGAGCTGTTCGAACAACTCAAGGGTGCTCAAGTATTCTCCAAGCTTGATCTCCATATGGGTTATCATCAGATTCGTATTCGTGAGCAAGATATTCCCAAGACGGCGTTCAGAACAAGCTTTGGTTCATATGATTACACCGTCATGTCTTTTGGCCTCGCCAACGCTCCTCCGACGTTCTCTCGCATGATGAACTTCATCTTCAACCCCTACACCAATGAATTCGTTCTGGTCTATCTCGACGACATTCTGGTTTTCTCGAAGAACAAGGAAGATCATGCCAAGCACTTGCGTTTGGTTCTTGACAAGCTCAGAGAACATCAGTTCTACGCCAAGTTCTCCAAGTGTGAATTTTGGCTCGATGAGGTTCTTTATCTTGGTCATATCATCTCTGCCAAGGGCATTTCCGTGAATCCTGAGAAGGTGTCCGCAATTGTGAATTGGGAACCTCCTCAGAACGTGAAGCAACTCCGCAGTTTTCTCGGTCTCGCAAGCTATTGCAGAAGATTCGTTGAAAACTTTTCTAAGATCGCCAAGCCTCTCTCAAATCTTCTTCAGAAGCACGTCAAGTACGTTTGGTCTCCGGAGTGTGATATTGCTTTCAACTCTTTGAAAGAGAAATTGATCACTGCTCCAGTTCTGACTCCGCCTGATGAAACCAAGCCGTACGAGGTCTTTTGTGATGCCTCTCTCCAAGGTCTCGGTGCTGTACTCATGCAAGAGAAGAAAGTTGTTGCTTATACCTCTCGTCAGTTGAAACCTAATGAGAAGAACTACCCCACTCATGATCTCGAGTTGGCGGCAGTTGTGCACGCTTTGTTGACTTGGAGACATCTTCTATTGGGAAGGAAAGTGGATATTTTCACTGATCACAAGAGTCTCAAGTACATCTTCACTCAGCCTAATCTCAACCTCAGGCAGACTCGATGGGTCGAAATGATTCAAGAGTACAATCCGAGTATCGAGTATACTCCAGGCAAGGCTAATGTGATTGCTGACGCTTTGAGCAGAAAAGCATATTGCAACAGTCTGATTCTCAAGCCTTATCAACCCGAGCTTTGTGAAGCTTTCCGCAAACTTAATCTGCAAGTTGTTCCTCAAGGTTTCCTCGCCAACCTTCAAGTCTCTCCTACCTTAGAAGACCAGATTCGCCAAGCCCAACTTCTTGATGCCATGGTGAAGAAGGTGAAGATTGGTATTGCAAAGAGTCAGTCCAAGTACAAGTGCTACCGACTTGATGACAAGGACACTCTCTTCTTCGAGGATCGAATTGTTGTGCCCAAAGGTGAACTTCGTAAGGTGATCATGAACGAGGCTCACAACTCTCTCCTCTCCATCCACCCTGGTAGTATGAAGATGTATCAGGACCTCAAGCAAGCTTATTGGTGGACTCGAATGAAGCGCGAGATCGCTCAATTCGTGAATGAATGTGATGTCTGCAGAAGAGTGAAGGCAGAACACCAAAGGCCAGCTGGTCTCCTCCAACCTCTTGCCATTCCAGAATGGAAGTTTGACCACATTGAAATGGACTTCGTGACTGGGTTTCCAAAGTCCAAGCGTGGCAATGATGCTATATTTGTTGTCATCGACAAGCTCACCAAAGTGGCTCATTTTCTGCCTATCAAAGAGTCGATCACTGCAGCTCAATTGGCGGAACTCTATTCCTCTCGCATTGTCTCTCTGCACGGTATTCCTCAAGTGATATCTTCAGACCGTGGCAGCATTTTTACCTCCAAGTTTTGGGATTCTTTTCAGAAGGCCATGGGCACCAACATCCGCTTCAGCACAGCTTTCCATCCTCAAACAAGCGGTCAAGTCGAGCGTGTCAATCAGATTCTTGAAGATATGCTCAGGGCTTGTGTGATCTCCTTCGGCATGAAGTGGGAGGACTGTCTTCCTTATGCTGAATTCTCATACAACAACAGCTTTCAATCAAGTTCGGGCAAGGCCCCCTTTGAAATTTTATATGGCAGGAAGTGCCGTACCCCTCTCAACTGGTCTGAAACCGGTGAACGTCAGCTGCTGGGTAATGACTTAATCACAGAAGCAGAAGATATGTGCAAAGTCATTCGTGATAACCTCAAAGCAGCTCAATCCCGCCAGAAGAGCTACTATGATAGTAAGCACCGTGATCTGGCTTTCGAGATCGGAGATCATGTTTACCTCCGCGTCTCTCCCATGAAAGGTACTCGTCGCTTCGGTATCAAAGGGAAGCTTGCCCCTAGATACGTGGGACCTTTCAAGATTGTCAGCAAGAGAGGCGACCTCGCCTATCAACTCGAGCTTCCTTCAAACTTTGCAAATGTTCATGATGTGTTCCATGTCTCTCAGCTTCGAAAGTGCTTCAAGACTCCTGACCGCACCGTCAACTTCGAGGACATTGAGCTCCAAGAATATCTCTCTTATCGTGAGCACCCAGTTGCTATTCTTGAAGAGACTGAACGCAAGACTCGCAACAAGTCAATCAAATTTCTCAAAGTTAAGTGGTCTCACCATTCCGACCGTGAAGCCACCTGGGAACGCGAGGATCACCTCCGTTTTGAGTACCCGGAGTTCTTTCAGTCCTAGATCTCGGGACGAGATCTTTTCGTAGTGGTGGAGTGTTGTAACGCCCCAGATGTAACTTTCCCCATTTGTACTCCAACTCTTGCCGTCTCCGGCGCTAAGTTATATTTATCTCTCGGGTTGGGTCTTTGTCTCCGTGTGTTGTTTTTCTTTTTCGTGCATCTCTTATCATGTCGTCACGTGCATTGTATTTGCATACATGTTCATCTCATGCATTCGAGCATTTTCCCCGTTGTCCGTTTTGCATTCCGGCGTTTCGTTCTCCTCCGGTGGTCATTTCTACCTTTCTTTCTTGTGTGGGGTTTAAACATTTCCGGATTGGACCGAGTCTTGCCAAGCGGCCTTGGTTTACTACCGGTAGACCGCCTGTCAAGTTTCGGGTCATTTGGACTTCGTTTGATACTCCAACGGTTAACCGAGGGACCGAAAAGGCCTCGTGTGTGTTGCAGCCCAACACCCCCCAAATTTGGCCCAAAACCCACCAAACTCTGCTCCATGTCCTAGAGCGTTCGATCACGATCGTGTGGGCGAAAACCGCACCTCATTTGGACTCTCCTAGCTCCCTCTATGCCTATTTATACCCCCCTCCATTCGGATCTCTTCTTCCCCCGTCCGAAACCCTAGC